>NC_057804.1:426583663-426622850 GCF_018294505.1 Triticum aestivum | reverse complement strand
ATGCTCACTGTTCATCCAAACCCCCCTTGCAACGCTCACTGTTCATCCACAGGCAGCATCGATCGGCTTCAGTTAGCAGCAGTAGCGAAGGAATCGCTCGATCGCTCGAGTTCAGTAACGCGTAGCCTAAAGTGCAATCGCTTGGGTTTAGTTAGAGACCAACGCCTCGCACACACGCGTGTACGTGTACGAGAGAAACACGCATCGCTCGGACCCCGACCACCCATCGTAACCGAGAACTCCCCAAAATTTTCCTCGCCCTCGCTTCTACCACGGTTTTTTCCGTCATGGACGGCCCAAAGAATGTCATGCAGCTGCGTCTCCGGCCCGCCCGGGACAAAAAGCCCATTTTCCGTCATGATTTTTTGTCATAGAAGTAGGAGCCCACCACATCTATGATGATACCAGGTTTGGTCACAATTATCGTCATAGAAGTGTCATAAGTATGACAGGAAAAAAATTCGTTCGGCCCAAAATGTCACGGATGTGTCTTTTTTTTGTAGTGTGATGCATGCATCAATGATGGCCTCATGGGCCCACAAATGGAAGCGTCACACATGAGTGTCCTAGGATAACCACCTCATGTATGCATGTGGCCCAAAGAGGTGTTGTGTGATGTTTGAATAGCCAATTTTACAACTTTGATGTGGTACGTGTCTCGAAAACTGAAAAGTCCCGACACTGAGTGAGGTGTACTTGTTCACGGACGCATACGTATAGTATATATGCTAGTCCCCTCCCACCTCTTCATCGCGTACTATATACTCCCATCATAACACAAACAAAAAAGATTCTATCTTGACGGTCAAATTAACCTCTCTGGCGGCTGTTTGTCAAAGTGATGGACAACCACCTCGCAGGCCCATAGAAAGCGTCACACGCGAGTATCGAGTGTCGTGTAGGACAACCATCGACCATGTGGCCAAAACATGTATGTATGAAAGGGTTGTGTAATGTTTTAAATAACAAATTCACGACTCTGATGTGGCACCTGCCTCACAAAATGGCCAACCAACACGGTGGCTCACGACTCGTAGTGTACTGCCAGCCACCTGCCACCCCCAGACGCATGCACACACACACACACACACACACACCGTGAATCCACCGCAACTACGATGCATGTTAAATTATCCCATGGTGAACATATGTTACCAAAGGAGGGTGTTTTAATTTTGAAAAAAAACAGAGATCATTAAGACGGTTTAGTACATTAATTGATTTTCTAGGGGTATAATGTGCAAAAAAACAAATTTGAGCTACATGCACACGTGACAGTGCACCTAAATGGATTGTAAAAACACAAGTGTCTCACTTGGTGCATGTTTACTCCCCATGCAAGAAATTTCAAACATTGAGAATCTTGATTTTTAAATTGTAGTACATCCAAAATTTATTTGGAACTCATGAAACTTATCGTGTTGTCATATGGACACCAATACAAAGTGACATTGTACTTTTTTGTCAATTTTGAGACCAGTTTTGATGTAATCTTTATCTTCTTACAAACAGGGAGATTATCAATAATTGGAAACCAATATCCCAAACGGATTATTTATTTGAACCATGAGCGACCAACAATGGATACGTGCCATGCTTCGGTTAACCAATAAAGCGACAGCATTATATCATCCAAATAGAAAAACAATATACGTGCCGCCACACGACCCGTGTGCTGTGCGAGCAGGAGTGAGCTGACGGGACGCATGCGAGCAGTCCACCACACAGGCAGACCGGGAGGCGTGCGTGTAAGCGTGTGAATTGACGGGAGGCATGCTTGCTGCATAGTGTCATCGGGAGACGTGCGAGTAGCTATGTGAAATGACGGTAGGCATACGAGCAGTCCGGTGCATAGGCTCATGGGGAGGCGAGCCAGCGGTTTGACCGCCGCCCACCTCTCTCCCACTACTCCATATTAATGGCACGCCCGAGCGGCCGCACACCCCATCCTTGCCACACGTACAATCCTCTCTCTCTGCTTGCATCCTCGATGCCGCTCTCAGTCCTTAAAGCTGTCAATGTATGTGGATGCCTCCGAAGCACCCCATCGGAAGGAGTCGCGACGTCGGGGCTACCGAAGCACCGAAGCACGGCGTAGAGATGGATACAGAGGTTGCCGTCACCACCGGCAAGGTATCGCTGCACTCTGACGTTGTTGACGGTGTCAAGCTTCCACAATCGGAGGCGGAGGACCACACCGACTCCAGTGACAACTCGGGCGACAACTCCGACGACCACTCCGGTGACGACTCTGATGACGACGAATAACTGGTTAGTCATATATGCCCATTTATGTGTCAAATAGATCCTAGGGTTTCTCTGGTTACTCCAGCCTCCCCCTTTTTGGAATAGAAGTCCTATGGTTATGTTCTCCCAGCCCATGAAATCTGAGTAAGTCTCGTTAGATCCGTGTAGTGTATTGATTGTTTGAATGGTACAAGTGATAAGTGATTAGTTGTTTCATCTGTGCAAATGATTTCTGCTAGTAATCTGACTAGGGTTAGTGTTCGTGCTAATAATTCCTAGCCAGGACTTGACAATTGATTTTGAATGACCTACATATATGTTTGTGCCATTATTTTCTTCAAGATTGGTATGTACATAGACGATTGTGCTTAAAAATCAAACCATAATCTTTGGATATGTATAAGAGATACCCATAAATTCCTAATCCTACTTCACGGCATGTAAACATCGATTTGATGCCAAATTTTGGCAACTGCCAAATGTTTGCTAGAGATTAGTTTGTAAACATCAATTTGACGCAACATTTTTTTACTATTTGTATAGATGTTGTCTGACGATGTGGACAGAGAGGATGAAGATGGCCAGAGGAGGTACAAGAGGCAAATCCTGAGGGAGCTTTATGCGGGAATGCATAACAGGCGTATTAGGACCTGGGACGGCGGCTATCGATGCCCATTTTGCAACCAAAAGCTTTATGACATGTATCAAAGTGTTTTGGCGCATGCAAGAACATGAGCTATTGGCTCCTTCAAGCAGAAGTATTCTGGAAGGGTGGCGCACGGTGCGTACGCCGAGTACCTGGAGAAGCTTCAGGATCGTGCCGGCAGACGAGATGAGATGTGGGATCGAACTATGTACGCTTGAGTATGCTTAATGACGGTTGAACTATGTACTAATGGTTGAACTATGCTTGTGTACGCTTATTATCTATGTCTGAGTATGTTTAATCTATGTTTGCCTATGTCTACATGTGGGATATGGATGCAATCAGTTCGGTTGATGGAATCTACCTCCGTCCTGGTTTATTGGCCCCCTTTGTAATTTGTGTTAAATTTTGACCAAAGATTTAACTGACAAAATGTTCGTGCAGGTCAGCAAAAATTATATCGTCGGATGCTTATTTGAGCATAGTGTTCAATGATATAATTTTGGTGACATGCATAAATATTTGTTAGTTAAATATTTGGTCAAAATTTGGTACAAATTACAAAGGGGACCAATAAACCAGGACGGAGGTAGTACGCCAATCACACACGGTTCCCAAAATTGGAACCGTGTGCTATGACTTTCATTTTGCGTGTTACTTCAATCACACACGGTTAACTCTAGCAAACCGTTGCCTCCAAAACTCTTTGTGGGACAGAAAATCCTCACCACCCAATTCAATAAAGAAAAAGGAAAATCCACACCATCCCCACATCATAAAAACCCTCTCCCCGCCCGCCACCCCCTCCGGTCCCCATTCACACCTGCACAAGCTCCTCCACGTCTATGCATGGCACTGCCTATCGTGGCGGCAACCACTTAGCTCGATGCGTGCCGCCACCGCCAGGCTGCTGGCAAACCCCACCGCATTTTGCCATTTCCGCTTACCGCCGCCTATTGCTATCGACTTTCTCGATGCTGCTCGCGGTTGACCCAGCTCTTCCCTGTTGGGGAATCCACCGTTGAGGGTTTTTTATCATGGACAACAAGATAACTAATTTAATAAGATATTATCTCATCTCTTATCCCAATTCATCTGCCTCCTTTAATCACCTGGCCGAAATCACAGTGAATTCATTTTTATTCGAGCTGATATGAGGGTTATCTTTCATTCATAGAGTGTACAATGCACGGACACATCAGGACTTTGCGACCTCCGCCAGACATCCATGGAGTTCCATCTCACCGTACCAGATGACTTAAGGATGCGTGCGGTATGTTCAATCTCACCCTAAATTGGTTGGCATGGCCTACTTTCCTGAACGTATACTAAATATTGCTACATTTGGATAAAAGGTGCCACATGCACCATATACGTCAAAGGGGATTTTTCCTCTTCTTTCTATGTTAGGCAAATTAATGATGTATTGTTCTTACGATTACTCTCATATTTCCATGACATCATGTTTACCCTATCTGTTTAATTATAGATTTTCGTCCTTCAATTTCAACTGTTGTACAGTTCTTTCAATTTGGGGCCATATTTGCATGTTACCATATTTTCTCTAACAATCCTACCATTTTCTGTAGCGCATCCCTTGCTATGCAACAAAATCTGTAGTACACAATCTTTCCCTTTACATAAATCAAGACTCTAGGGATGAAATACTGAACACAAACCATGGATTTACAATCGTTGCTACTGTAAGACTTGATGAACATGGTGACTCCTATTTTGGCACTGGCCTTTGGCAAGAAATTTCGAAGTTTTATGTACTGAAAGTTGGCACTAAAATTGCACTACACATAAAAGAGCCTCGTCATGAGATATATGCTAACTTCCCCTATGATATCATCCATCCAGACTTTGTTCGAAGTAGGTTTTCTTTTCAAGTATCTGCATGTTGACTTACCCAACAATATCAAATGACTTGGTAGTATTTAAGCAACCAATTGTTATTCCATGTTCTTACTCTATTCCTACCCACTAACTGTTAGGGAATGTAGCAATAATTCAAAATTTTCTACGCATCACCAAGAT
Source organism: Triticum aestivum (assembly GCF_018294505.1). Lineage (NCBI taxonomy): Eukaryota > Viridiplantae > Streptophyta > Magnoliopsida > Poales > Poaceae > Triticum > Triticum aestivum. The sequence continues at coordinate 426,617,917 of NC_057804.1, read as the reverse complement.
CCATCTAGGAGATTCTAGCAACAAGAGAGAGAGGGGATGAGCATCTTCATACCTTTTAAGATCGCTAAGCAGAAGCGTCACTAGAACGCGAATGAGGGAGTCGTACTCGCGGTGATTCAAATCGCGGAAGATCCGATCTAACGCTGAATGAACGGCGCCTCTGCGTTCAACACACATATAGCCTGGGGACGTCTCCTCCTTCTTGATCCAGCAAGGGGAGAGGAGAAGTTGAGGAAGAGCTCCGGCAACACGACGGCGTGGTGGAGGAGCTTGCAGTTCTCCCGCAGGGCTTCGCCAAGCACTACTATGGAGGGGGGTGTTGGGGAGGGAGAGGGCTGCGCCAGGGGAAGGGTGTGGCAGCCCGCCGACCTCCCCTCTATTTATAGGGTCAAGGGAGAGCGGGAGTCGGCCCCCTCTAGATGGATCTAGAGGGGGCGGCGGCCAAGGGGGGCGCCCCCTTTAGGGTCCCCCCCCCCCAACCCTAGGCACATGGGACCTAGGGGGGTGGCGCCCAGCCCACTTAGTGGTCGGTTCCCCTCCACATTCAGCCCATAGGGCCCTCCGGGGCAGGTGGACTCTCCCGGTGGACCCCCGGAACCCTTTCGGTGGTCCCGGTACAATACCGATATACCCCCGAACATTTCCGGCGACCGAATAAGGACTTCCCATATATAAATATTTATCTCCGGACCATTCCAGAACTCCTCATGACGTCCAGGATCTCATCCGGGACTCCGAACAACATTCGGTAACCGCATACTAATTCCCATAACAACTCTAGCGTCACCGAACCTTAAGTGTGTAGACCCTACGGGTTCGAGAATCATGCAGACATGACTGAGACATCTCTCCGGCCAATAACCAACAGCGGGATCTGGATACCCATGTTGGTTCCCACATGTTCCACGATGATCTCATTGGATGAACCATGATGTCAGGGATTCAATCAATCCCGTATACAATTCCCTTTGTCAATCGGTATGTTACTTGCCCGAGATTTGATCGTCGGTATCCCAATACCTCGTTCAGTCTCGTTACCGGCAAGTCACTTTACTCGTTCCATAATGCATGATCCCGTGACTAACTGCTTAGTCACATTGAGCTCATTATGATGATGTATTACCGAGTGGGCCCAGAGATACCTCTCCGTCATACGGAGTGACAAATCCCATTCTCGATTTGTGCCAACCCAACAGACACTTTCGGAGATACCTCTAGTGTACCTTTATAGCCACCCAGTTACGTTGTGATGTTTGGTACACCCAAAGCATTCCTACGGTATCCGGGAGTTGCACAGTCTCATGGTCTAAGGAAATGATACTTGACATTAGAAAAGCTTTTAGCAAACGAACTACACGATCTTGTGCTATGCTTAGGATTGGGTCTTGTCCATCACATCATTCTCATAATGATGTGGTCCCGTTATCAATGACATCTAATGTCCATGGTCAGGAAACCATGACCATCTATTGATTAACGAGCTAGTCAACTAGAGGCTCACTAGGGACATGTTGTGGTCTATGTATTCACACATGTATTATGATTTCCGGTCAATAGAATTATAGCATGAACAATAGACAATTATCATGAACAAGGAAATATAATAATAACCATTTTATTATTGCCTCGAGGGCATATTTCCAACAGTCTCCCACTTGCACTAGAGTCAATAATCTAGTTACATTGTGATGAATCGAACACCCATAGAGTTCTGGTGTCGATCATGTTTTGCTCATGGAAGAGGTTTAGTCAACGGATCTGCGACATTCAGATCCGTATGCACTTTACAAATATCTATGTCTCCATCTTGAGCATTTTCACGAATGGAGTTGAAGCGACGCTTGATATGTCTGGTCTTCTTGTGAAACTTGGGCTCCTTGGCAAGGGCAATAGCACTAGTGTTGTCACAGAAGAGAGTCATTGGGCCTGACGCATTGGGAATAACTCCTAGGTCGGTAATGAACTCCTTCATCCAGATTGCTTCATGTGCTGCCTCCGAGGCTGCCATGTACTCCGCTTCACATGTAGATCCCGCCACGATGCTTTACTTGCAACTGCACCAGCTGACTGCCCCACCATTCAAAATATACATGTATCCAGTTTGTGACTTGGAGTCATCCAGATCTATGTCGAAACTAGCATCGATGTAACCCTTTACGACGAGCTCTTCGTCACCTCCATAAACGAGAAACATATCCTTAGTCCTTTTCGGATACTTCAGGATATTCTTGACCGCTGTCCAGTGTTCCATGCCAGGATCACTTTGGTACCTTCCTACCAAACTTATGGCAACGTTCACATCAGGTCTGGTACACAGCATGGCATACATAATAGACCCTATGGCTGAGGCATGGGGGATGACACTCATCTTTTCTCTATCTTCTGCCGTGGTCGGGCATTGATCCGTGCTCAATCTCACACCTTGCAATACAGGCAAGAACCCCTTCTTGGACTGATCCATATTGAACTTCTTCAATATCTTATCAAGGTATGTGCTTTGTGAAAGACCGATGAGGCATCTCGATCTATCTCTATAGATCTTGATGCCTAATATGTAAGCAACTTCTCCAAGGTCCTTCCTTGAAAAACACTTATTCAAGTAAGACTTATGCTTTCCAAGAGTTCTATATCATTTCCCATCAATAGTATGTCATCCACATATAATATGAGAAATGCTACAGAGTTCCCACTCATTTTCTTGTAAACGCAGGCTTCTCCATAAGTCTGCATAAACCCAAACGCTTTGATCATTTCATCAAAGCGAATGTTCCAACTCTGAGATGCTTGCACCAGCCCATAGATGGAGCGCTGGAGCTTGCACACCTTGTTAGCATTCTTAGGATCGACAAAACCTTATGGCTGCATCATATACAATTCTTCCTTAAGGAATGCCGTTTTGACGTCCATTTTCCATATCTCGTAATCATAGAATGCGGCAATTGCTAACATGATTCAGACGGACTTCAGCTTTGCTACGGGTGAGAAGGTCTCATCGTAGTCAACCCCTTAAACTTGTCGATAACCCTTAGCGACAAGCCAAGCTTTATAGATGGTCACATTACCATCCACGTCAGTCTTCTTCTTAAAGATCCATTTATTTTCTATGGATCGCCGATCATCGGGCAAGTCCGTCAAAGTCCATACTTTGTTTTCATACATGGATCCAATCTCGGATTTCATGGCTTCAAGCCATTTGTTGGAATCTGGCCCGCCATTGCTTCTCGACAGTTTGAGGGTTCACCATTGTCTAACAACATGATTTCCAGGACAAGGTTGCCATACCATTATGGTGTGGAACGTGTCCTTGTGGACCTACGAAGTTCAGTAGCAACTTGATCTGAAGTTCCTTGATCGTCATCATTAACTTCCACTCTAGTCGGTGCACGAACCATAGAAATATCTTCCTGAGCTGCGCTACTTTCCGGTTCAAGAGGTAGTACTTCATCAAGTTCTAGTTTCCTCCCACTTACTTCTTTCGAGAGAAACTCTTTCTCCAGGAAGTATCCGTTCTTGGCAACAAATATCTTGCCTTTGGATCTGAGGTAGAAGGTATACCCAATGGTTTCCTTAGGGTATCCTATGAAGACGCATTTTTCCGACTTGGGTTCGAGCTTTTCAGGTTGTAGTTTCTTGACATAAGCATCGCATCCCCAAACTTTTAGAAACGACAGCTTAGGTTTCTTCCCAAACCATAATTCATACGGTGTCATCTCAATGGATTTAGACGGTGCCTTATTTAAAGTGAATGTGGCTGTCTCTAAAGCATAACCCCAAAATGATAGCGGTAAATCAGTAAGAGACATCATAGATCGCACCATATCCAATAGAGTGCGATTACGACGTTCGGACACTCCATTACACTGAGGTGTTCCAGGCGGCGTGAGTTGTGAAACAATTCCACATTTCCTTAAGTGCGTACAAACCCGTGACTTAAATATTCTCCTCCACGATCTGATTGTAAGAACTTTATTTTCCTGTCACGTTGATTCTCCACCTCACTCTGAAATTCCTTGAACTTTTCAAAGGTCTCAGACTTGTGTTTCATTAAGCAAACATACCCATATCTACTTAAGTCATCAGTGAGGGTGAGAACATAACGATAGCCACCGCGAGCCTCAACGCTCATTGGACCGCACACATCAGTATGTATTATTTCCAACAAGTTGGTTGCTCGCTCCCTTGTTCCGGAGAACGGAGTCTTGGTCATCTTGCCCATGAGGCATGGTTCACACGTGTCAAATGATTCATAATCAAGAGACTCCAAAAGTCCATCTGCATGGAGCTTCTTCATGCGTTTGACACCAATGTGACCAAGGCGGCAGTGCCACAAGTATGTGGGACTATCATTATTAACCTTACATCTTTTGGTATTCACACTTTGAAGATGTGTAACATCACGTTCGAGATCCAATAATAATAAACCATTGACCAGCGGGACATGACCATAAAACATATCTCTCATATAAATAGAACAACCATTATTCTTGAATTTAAATGAGTAGCCATCTCGCATTAAACGAGATCCAGATACAATGTTCATGCTCAAAGCTGGCACTAAATAACAATTATTGAGGTTTGAAACTAATCCCGTAGGTAAATATAGAGGTAGCGTGCCGACGGCGATCACGTCGACCTTGGAACCATTCCCGACGCGCAACGTCACCTCGTCCTTCGCCAGTCTCCGCTTATTCCGCGGCTCCTATTTTGAGTTACAAATATGAGCAACCGCACTGGTATCAAATACCCAGGAGCTACTACGAGTACTGGTAAGGTACACATCAATAGCATGTATATCACATATACCTTTGGTGTTGCCGGCCTTCTTGTCCGCTAAGTACTTGGGGCAGTTCCGCTTCCAGTGACTATTTCCCTTGCAATAAAAGCACTGAGTCTCGGGCTTGGGTCCATTGTTTGGCTTCTTCCTGACAACTGATTTACCGGGCGCGACAACTCCCTTGCCGTCCTTCTTGAACTTCTTTTTCCCCCTCACCTTTCTTGAAACTAGTGGTCTTATTCACCATCAACGCTTGATGTTCCTTTTTGATTTCCACCTCCGCTGATTTCAGCATTGAATATAGCTCAGGAATGGACTTCTCCATCCCCTGCATATTGTAGTTCATCACAAAGCTCTTGTAGCTAGGTGGGAGCGACTGGAGGATCCTGTCAATGACCGAGTCATCTGGGAGATTAACTCCCAACTGAGACAAATGGTTGTGTAACCCGGACATAGTGAGTATATGCTCACTGACAGAACTGTTTTCCTCCATCTTACAACTATAGAACTTGTCGGAGACTTCATATCTCTCGACCCGGGTATGAGCTTGGAAAACCATTTTTAGCTCTTGGAACATATCATATGCTCTGTGCTGATCAAAACGCTTTTGGAGCCCCGGTTCTAAGTTTTAAAGCATGCCACATTGAACCATGGAGTAATCATCACTACGCGACTGCCAGGCGTTCATAATGTCTTGAGTTGCTGGGAAAATGGGAGCTTCACCTAGCGGTGCTTCTAGGACATATGCTTTCTTGGCAGCTATGAGGATGATCCTCAAGTTCCGGACCCAGTCCGTATACTTGCTACCATCGTCTTTCAGCTTGGTTTTCTCTAGGAATGCGTTGAAGTTGAGGGAAACATCAGTGTTGGCCATTTGATCTACAAGACATATTGCAAAGATATTTTAGACTATGTTCATGATAATTAAGTTCATCTAATCAAACTATTTAATGAACTCCCACTCAGATAGACATCCCTCTAGTCATCTAAGTGTTACATGATCCGAGTCAACTAGGTCGTGTCCGATCATCATGTGGGACGGACTAGTCATCATCGGTGAACATCTTCATGTTGATCGGATCTACTATACGACTCATGTTCGACCTTTCGGTCTCTTGTGTTCCGAGGCCATGTCTGTACATGCTAGGCTCATCAAGTCAACCTAAGTGTTTTGCTTGTGTAAATCTGGCTTACACCCATTGTATGCGAACCGTTAGAATCCATCACACCCGATCATCACCGTGGTGCTTCGAAACAACGAACTTTCACAACGGTGCACAGTTAGCGGGAACACTTTCTTGAAATTTTAGTGAGGGTCATCTTATTTATGCTACCGTCATTCTAAGAAAATAAGATGTAAACATGACAAACATCACATGCAAATCATAAAGTGACATGATATGGCCAATATCATCTTGCGTCTTTGATCTCCACCTTTGAGGCACAACATGATCACCTTCGTCACCGGCATGACACCATGATCTCCATCATCGTGTCTTCATGAAGTTGTCTCGCCAACTATTACTTCTACTACTATGGAAAATGGTTAGCAATAAAGTAAAGTAATTACATGGCATTATTTAATGACACGCAGGTCATAGAATAAATTAAGACAACTCCTATGGCTCCTGTCGGTTGTCATACTCATCGACATGCAAGTCGTGATTCCTATTACAAGAACATGATCAATCTCATACATCACATATATCATTCATCACATCCTTTTTTTGGCCATATCACATCACATAGCATACCCTGCAAAAACAAGTTAGACGTCCTCTAATTGTTGTTGCATGTTTTACGTGGCTGCCATGGGTTTCTAGCAAGAACGTTTCTTACCTACGCAAAAGCCACAACAGTGATATGCCAATTGCAATTTACCCTTCATAAGGACCCTTTTCATCGAATCTGATCCGACTAAAGTGCGAGAGACTGGCACCCGCTAGCCACCTTATGCAACAAGTGCATGTCAGTCAGTGGAACCTGTCTCACGTAAGCGTACGTGTAAGGTCGGTCCGGGCCGCTTCATCCCACGATGCCGCCAAATCAAGATAAGACTAGTAATGGTAAGCATATTGAACAAACCAACGCCCACAACTACTTATGTTCTACTCGTGCATAGAATCTACGCATAGACCTAGCTCGTGATGCCACTGTTAGGGAACGTAGCAATAATTCAAAATTTTCTACGCATCACCAAGATCCATCTAGGAGATTTTAGCAACAAGAGGGAGAGGGGATGAGCATCTTCATACATTTGAATATTGCTAAGCGGAAGCGTCACTAGAACGCGGATGAGGGAGTCGTAATCGCGGTGATTCAAATCGCGGAAGATCCGATCTAACACCGAACGGACAACGCCTCCGCGTTCAACACACGTACAGCCCGGGGACGTCTCCTCCTTCTTGATCCAGCAAGGGGAGAGGAGAAGTTGAGGGAGAGCTCCGGCAGCACGATGGCATGGTGGAGGAGCTTGCAGTTCTCCGGCAGGGCTTCGCCAAGCACTACTATGGAGCAGGAGGTGTTGGGGAGGGAAAGGGCTGTGCCAGGGGAAGGGAGCGGTAGCCCTCCCACCTCCCCTCCATTTATAGGGGCAAGGGAGAGGGGGAGGAGGCCCCCTCCAGATGGATCTTGTCGGTGTCAAAACCGGCGGCTCTCAGGTAGGGGTTCCCGAACTGTGCATCTAGGCGGATGGTAACAGGAGACAAGGGACACGATGTTTTTACCCAGGTTCGGGCCCTCTCGATGGAGGTAAAACCCTACTCCTGCTTGATTGATATTGATGATATGGGTAGTACAAGAGTGGATCTACCACGAGATCAAAGAGGCTAAACCCTAGAAGCTAGCCTGTGGTATGATTGTTGTTCGTCCTACGGACTAAAACCCTCTGGTTTATATAGACACCGGAGAGGGTTTGGGTTACACAGAGTCGGTTACATTGGTAGGAGATCTACATATCCGTATCGCCAAGCTTGCCTTCCACACCAAGGAAAGTCCCATCCGGACACGGGACGAAGTCTTCAATCTTGTATCTTCATAGTCCAGGAGTCTGGCCAACGGTGATAGTTCGGCTATCCGGACACCCCCTAATCCAAGACTCCCTCAGTAGCCCCCGAACCATGCTTCAATGATGACGAGTCCGGCGCGTAGATTGTCTTCGGCATTGCGAGGCGGGTTCTTCTCCAAATTCCATATACTTGTCGAATAGTGTCCGGCTTCTGATAAATGTTGCACTCCTTGGCTTCCACGCCCAATAATGGCCATCTTCCACGTGTCGAACGAATGCGAAAAGCCAGGGTATTTTTACTCTTTCCCCCCTAGCTGTGCAAATGAGCCACCTATAAAAAGAGACGAGGATCTAGATCCGAATCACACCATCCCCCCTTCGCAAGCTTTCATCGGAGCGCCTCTGACAAAAGAAATCCATTCTGTCGGGGATATACCCCGCGGTGTAATCCGGTCGGAAGTATAACCCGGCCCGACTTGGCAACTCACTAATGACCCGCCCTGGCTGGACGACACACTAAAGTGACCCGCCCGATCCTGGCGACTTATGGGTGACCTGGAAAGCGGTTCATGAAGGCCGGTTCATACTATGGTGGGACGGTTTAAGAGGAAAGACATAAAGAATATTTGTCTTACAAGGAGTTAAGACCTGGACTTGTATCCGGTTTGTATTAGAGATAGACTAGTCCTAATCCTAATAGGACTCCACCTGTAACCCGCCCCTTCAACATATATAAGGAGGGGCAGGGCTCCCCAAAGAGGGACAAGCTACAAGCTACAAGCGACAAGCTACAAGAAGCAAGAAACAATCTCTAGGGCTAGACACCACTAGAGGAGAGCCGTTTTACGGCGACTCCCTCGTGATGATAATGAGATCTAGCCTCAAATAGCATGTAGGGTTTTTACCGGATGGTGTTTCCCGGGGCCCGAAGCTGTCTAAATCCCTGTCTTGTGTTGCGTCTCTCGATTCCGCTCAACCCCTCTCAAGCTACCACATAGATGCGTTGGCCTCGCGACTAAGTCCTGACACTAAGGACATCTGCCATGACAATTCCACGACAGTTGGCGCCCACCGTGGGGCCTGCGCACGATGGTGATGAGTTCTTGGAGGGATCTCTCTTAGGGTTCAAGAAGCTTGCGATTTCGTCGGATGAGGAAGAGCCGATAAGTTCGTTATTTTATGATCTGAAGCATGATTAGCTTTGGAGCCGGCGTGCACAAAATTGAGGTCAAAGAAATTAGGGTTGCGTTTGCACACCCGCCGCCGCGGTTTGCGATACATCGAGACAAAGAGAAAATCGATCTTTGCTGCTGTGCCAATCCATCAAATCGCCAGGTTACCGATGCCACAAACGTGGACGCATAGCCATTCGGGCGTTTGCACGTATGGTCACATATACGTGCATCAAGTCCTGAGGCATCCACTGTTTCTGCTACTTCTACAAGCATGGAGCACTTCAAGGAGTAGTTCACCTGATCAAATCTCAAAGCAATCTCATCTGACTAGTAGTACCAATCCTAGTACGGTTCGGATTCTTAATCCCATCTATGGACGGAAGCCGGTGGCCGGTTGCAATTTGTTTAATCCAAGGAAAAAAATCACAGAGGATACCACGACCCGGAGGAATTCTCGGACTAAAACTCTGCCTTTGACTCGACTCCGTCTGAAGCAAGCGCCGCCGGAGCATTGTGGCGTGGTTTCGGTTTTCATCTCGAGCTACCACGGGTTGGCCCTGACACGGAGCCGGCCTGGCCCCGTTATCCTCCATCTCCAGCGCCAGCAGTCTGCACCACAAGCCACCGGCCGCCTTGCCTCTCATCTTCCACAGAGCTGTAGCGGCCTCAGGCCCAGCCTCATTTGCTACAATCCGGTGCGTACCTCTGCCGCCGCCCAGGCCTTCCCAGTCTCGAGCTGCCTTCGCCAAGTCGGTGTATTCGGCCGCCACCCATGTTTGAGTCGTCATCTTGACCTGCAACCCGCACCTCTGCGCCTCCGCGGCAGCCGCTCGCGCCCGCTGTGACTCGCCGATGTTTCCAAGCCACCGGTTGTTCGACCTGCGATAGACCTCGTGTGCGCGAGCCCGCGTTTTCACTGTTCTGCTCTAGCTCCTACCTCCGCGCGCCTGGCTCGCTTAGCGCCGGCTCTCGCGCGCCCAGCCAGTTTGCTGCCCTGCACCAGCTTATGCGAGATTAATTCAACGGAAATTAGGGTTCTGTCATGTGCGCCGCCGCATGCAAGTTTTCGGTGCATTGATCCAAGGACAACAGATACAACTGCAAAGGAATATTTGAGGCAGTACACGTGTAGATGAAGCCAGGGACTCGTCTCCGCGTCTGGTTCTAAATCGCCGAAACGCTCCCTCTCGGTCTCGGCTGAGAAGCCGCCGTCTTCGAGACGCGGCCGCCCGGGCCAACTGCAGCCCAAGCCGGCCACGACCTATGGCTGATCTGGACCCCGCCTCCCGTCCGGGTCGCTGCCGCGCCCCGTCTCCCGTCCGAGTCGCTGTCTCACTTTGCCTCCCTGAGCCGCACTTGTCGCGTCGGGATACATCTACATCAATCGATCAAGTTGCCAACGCTGTTCTAAACAGCCCGGCTCCAGGCCCCGTGACGGCCACAGTTACCGCAACATGTTCCAGCGTCCGTATTCACCGGAAAAAATATACCAGGTGCTATCTTTTTATATACCTTATCAGTGCATATTAAATTGTTTAAGAGAAATTACTCTGGTATGTGCTATTTTTTCGCAGGACTATTATTCGTTACAAAGGTGTCGCAAAGGGACATGCGCCAATATTATTTTTTGCACTAGCGCGGACGAGCGAGTCGTCTCCCCCGCTACATCAACGCACACAGTTGACTCGTCGTCCGCGCTCGCGGCCGATTCGCACGCGTCTGCGCCGTTTCCAACGTGGTGGTCGACTCGCTCGTCTGCACCGGCTTACAACGCCGCAGCCGACTCATTTACTGTCCAGACGAGTCAGGTGGTATCCATCTAAAATATATTTTATTGGCACATGTTGTTTTTTGTCAAAGAACAAGTTTATTTTTGCCTTGGTCTGCAATATTGTTTATGCAGGGCAATTTTTTATGACAAAAAGTGATATTATACCGCGGAGATGGAGGTACACCAACATCTTTTAGCACAGGTGGTCATTGTTACTCAACGGACTCCCGCACCGGCTTACAACGTCGTGGCCGTCTCTCGCGACCACGCCAGCTTACAACAAGGAGGAAAACTTGCCCGTCCGCACCGGTTTACAACGCCACGGCCGGTTCATCTGTCTATGCCGCCTCTGATGTTACGGTCGTCTTTACTGTCCGTCTCTCGCGGCCTGGTCTATATCGATACACCGAGCCGCACTTGTCTGGATGAGCAAGTCACTACTTGGGAAGCCCGGTTTTCTTCCAACAAATTAGAGGCAAATTATCATATATTATCAGCCGCCGTCTGCACTGGATGGTTCAATGGGCAGGTGCACAAGTCGCCGCCATTACAGTTTGGTTAACTTCAAACAGCCAGTTGGAAGGAGCCATTGGCCGAGTTGCTGACACGGCTCATACGGGATCATTTATAATCCGCCGCAGTCACCTCAACCTTCTGTGGATTCACATCGCGCTATCAACGCCAATGATGTATACCTTCTGCTATGGTCAAATATGGAGAATCTCAAGCCAACTCCTCGAGTCGTCTTGAGACTCGGGGGCTACAATGGTATGACTCGGCAAAATTAGCCGGTTTCAATGAATTCAAGAACTCCGGGTCATTGAAGGGAAGATAACCCGGCCCTAGAGGCTACTGCTTTATTGGCAAATATTTAAAAGCCGTCAGAAAAATTTCTGGCTCAAAATGAAGATTTCGGTTTAAAATACAGCTCAAGAGACATCTCTCTCCCGCAAAGCTTTGAAGCTCTCAAAACCGTTTCAACATCCGGCTCAAGGTAAATTTGTCCCTTACAAAGCTTTGAGGATCTCAATATCTGATTTAAGAATTTCCGGTTCAAAAAGAATTAATCTCTCGCAAGTTCGAGATCTCAGACAAATTAATGGTTACCAAAGAGAACTTGATGTCATGATGCACGGTTCAAAGCATGGGTATCCTGCCTTACAGCTTATCTTATATGATCACTTGGGGGCTTCCTGTTCAAACATAGGTCGTATTCGAACCAAAGAGAACATAGTTGTCGATACCCTTTTGATTAGCAAACTGCTGAACCTACTTGGGGGCTTCTTGATCGTATCCGAATCATAGCTCAACCCCTTTGGGAATCGACGTGGATCATATTCGAATCAGCGTCGCTAAACAACTCTTAAGGTCACTTGGGGGCTTCCTGTTCAAACATGGGTCGTATTCGAACCAAAGAGAACATAGCTGTCGATACCCACTTTGATCGGCATTGCCAACGCCACTAGGGGCTATATGATCGTATTCGAATCTTAGCTTAACCCCTTTGGAACGGTTTACTGATCGTATTCGAATCAGAAGCCTCAAAAAATTTATCTGTTTTTATACAATCGCAAGTATTTGAGTTGTCACAAATATCATATGTGCCGGCTCTTATAGAGTTGAGTTATCAACTTCACTGTCCGGGTCACATAAGCCACCGGTATCATTTAAAGGATCATAGGGATCTTGTGATCTACTTGTGTGCAGGATAAGACTACATTTGGGTGGTTACCCGCCTTGGTTTTTGACATTAAGTCACCAGGGCATATGTTGTTTAAACTCTGTGCAGGATCTACAGAGCTATGGCTTACATAAATGATCAAGTTCAAGCCCATCATCAAAGATTGAAATTGATGTCTCAAAAGGGTTATTAATTCTTGATTTTCTCAAAGGCTATACGCCATCGGGTTACAATGAATGCACATCGGCCAAGAGCCTCCAGGTATTTAAACTCCGGATTTACTTGTCAACCGATGAGGTATTCAAATCTTTAATAGCCAAAACTAGCTGGATTTTCATTATGATATTGAATGATTGAGGTTTTCATATCGGATTATATTGTTCAAATCTTAAATAGCCAACATGGCTGGGTTTCTATTGTGATTATCAAAAACCAGTGTTATGATTGAGGTTTTCAAAGTCGCTTCAGCGCAATGGCTATTATTTTATCAATGGATATGATTTATTCTACAATGAAAGGAATAGTCCCGAGTCGCTGCAGGCTTACGACCCGGCACTTGAGGGCTACATTATTCAAATTGAGATTACATCGAATATACAAGTCCCATGTCACTGCCAGCATGCACCATGGCACTTGGGGGCTAATGCAAAGTGAATTTTTGCTCAACTTATTGAAGACCCGACTCATCACATTTTAAATGAGCCGGCCCTTGGGGGCTACCAATTGCTCCTATCGAAAATTCAAGGTACACAAGCCTCAGTCTAGTACATTAAGAGATCCACTACTCAGTTGGTAAAGTACAAAACTCTTAACCTTATGGACGTGGGTTCAAGCCCCATGGTGGAGATTACATCATATGATGTTATTATTAATGAATTATTTACAAAGTCCCTGCTCATTATTGCATAATGACCCGGCCCTTGGGGGCTACACTGGTTGAAGTTTTTATGAGCATAAGGCAATTACAAGTCCCAGATTTCTGCAAGCATGACAATTCCACGACAGTTGACAACCCGGCACTTGGGGGCTACATATGTGGAATATTCAGTTTATGGCTAATGATTGAGATGAATAACCCAGATTTCTTCAAGGTTGCAACACTTATATTGAAGCAAGTCTTAAGTTATCACTGTTCTCCTCTTAAGACTTGGGGGCTACATGTATTATGCATATAAAGAAGGAACATCTTCAAATTCTCCGCTTTGAATAAATTAGGAAGATCAATTACATGACCCGGTGTCAACAACAATTATGGCTCGACATCATCAGTCTTTTATAACCCGATGATTTTGGAAATTATAACTCGGGAAGATCTACATCTTTAAGCCGGTTGAAAATCAGATGAGTATTTCAAGACCTATATTTTTCAAGTTGGCGCTTTGGAAGCCGACTCAAATGGATTATTTGTTTACAATATTTCTTCTACAAGCAAATTGATTGTGAAGCTGGTCTATTGACCCGGATTTTCTAGAAGAATGAAATGACAAGGACTTAAGGATGTTCAGGTGCCGGTTTACAAGAATTCTTAACCCGGAGCACAACCTGTCAAATTTGTTCTTGTGTTTATTTTGCAGCATAAGTTTACCATGGATAAATCCAAGCTAAACTTGGGGGCTAATGTCGGGGATATACCCCGCGGTGTAATCCGGCCGGAAGTATAACCCGGCCCGACTTGGCAACTCACTAATGACCCGCCCTGGCTGGACGACACACTAAAGTGACCCGCCCGATCCTGGCGACTTATGGGTGACCTGGCAAGTGGTTCATGAAGGCCGGTTCATACTATGGTGGGCCGGTTTAAGAGGAAAGACATAAAGAATATTTGTCTTACAAGGAGTTAAGACCTGGACTTGTATCCGGTTTGTATTAGAGATAGACTAGTCCTAATCCTAATAGGACTCCACATGTAACCCGCCCCTTCAACATATATAAGGAGGGGCAGGGCTCCCCAAAGAGGGACAAGCTACAAGCTACAAGGGACAAGCTACAAGAAGCAAGAAACAATCTCTAGGGCTAGACATAACTAGAGGAGAGCCGGTTTACGGCGACTCCCTCGTGATGATAATGAGATCTAGCCTCAAACAGCATGTAGGGTTTTTACCGGATGATGTTTCCCGGGGCCTGAAGCTGTCTAAATCCCTGTCTTGTGTTGCGTCTCTCGATTCCGCTCAACCCCTCTCAAGCTACCACATAGATGTGTTGGCCTCGCGACTAAGTCCTGACACTAAGGACATCTGCCGTGACAATTCCACGACACATTCCATCATGGACAGTCGACGCGGCTCCTCCTCTCGCGCTCCCAGCCCCCGGCCTGGGGATTGGGAGAGGTGCTCAGTCCCGCATAGCAAGCTAGTGACGCTCCAAACCAAGGGATTTCTTCCCCCAGCCTTCATGGTTCCGGTTCAAGCCGTACTCGTCACCTATAAGGGCGGAAAGCAAGCGGAGAGCGTCCCCGATCCTTCCAAAGGAGAGCGGGTATGCTTTGTCTCTTATCTGATAAGAGGACTCTAATTTCCAATACATCCGTTTCTCTGGGGGCTCCTGGAGTTCTATGGCCTCCAGCTACACCACCTTACGCCTGCCTCCATTCTGCACATCGCGGGCTTCGTGGCCCTTTGCGAACTATTTTTGGGCGTCGAGGCTCATTTTGTGCTGTGGACGAGACTATTCTGCCTCGTACCCCATTCTCATGAGGGGTCAATATATCAAGTGGGCGGAGCCGAGCTATGGCGCATCGTCGGGACCGGATATCTATCCGGAACCCCGAAGAAGGCGTCCGAAGACTGGCCTTCGGAATGGTTTTATATAGAAGACGCCCCGCTACCGGATCCCGTTCGGACCGGCCTCCCGGAGTTCAGTAATGCTCCCTTGAAGAAACGCCTAAGTTGGCGTCCACGGAGCCCCCAGAGGGACAGCGACAGGGACGTCCTTTACCTGATGAGCCGAATAAGGTTGCTAGCTCATTCCGGACTGACCATGATCGGTGTCATGGCCACATGCATTATGCGGGGGGTGCAGCCACTCCAGTATAGGGGCCACCCCATGTGGGATTTTAACGGGGAGGACGATGCCACCCGTCACGGCCGTAAGGGGCCGGGATCAGTCGCCGATCTGGTGAAGATCTTGTCCGTGCTGTACAAGGGGGAAGAGGAGGATTTTCTCCGTGTCAGTCCACTGAACGGATTTTCTATGAACAATCCTCAACGCTGGGTAAGCGAACATCTCCTTTTTCGCACATCCGATCTGTACTCCCATGGTTATATATCTCATTTTGTGAGTTCGACACAGGAACTGCGTCGGGCCGTAAAAGATATAAACAGCCCGCCTCCGCAACCCGAGTATCCGGAACGGTGACTCGATCCGGCCTCCCAAGAGGATCCGGACATATTGGTGGAGCTGATTGATGGGGTATTTCACCAACTAAGCATCGATAATGCCTTGGTCGCCATTACGGACGATTACCCCGGAATACTTCCAGCCTCACAGGTAACTGAGACCGAAGCCCCAGTACTTTGATAATGACCCATCCGTGCTTATTTTTGATCACTGTATATCAATGGTGTTTCACATGGGGTGCCTTCGAGGCGGGAGGCCGAGCCCACGGCGGCTAGCCAACAAGGGGCAGCACGGCCACGCGGGCTAAAAAGAAGTGCGGTCCGGATTGAAACGCAGCCGCAACGGTAAGGCGTGTCACCATATTCCCAGGATTGATTCCGGGAAGGTATATTAACGCTGGTGCTCCTTTTAGGAAAAAGAGCGCTTGCCGGACTGTGTCCGGAGAGATGGCCAATCGAGCCTTCGCCAGCCAGGCTCCAACGCCGGGTCCGGAAGCGGAGGTGAACACGAGGCGTGCGTCGGATGCTCCTCCGACAGATGATGCTGACAGATTGTCCGCCACCAACTCCGAGGTGGAGAGTGCCATGAATCACAGGCGCCGCCGGACAGTTCTTCGTGACGCATGTTTCTCCCGAGAGGCATTGAACGCCTTCAATTCGGGAGACGCGCACCTCCGTGCCGCTCAAGATGGTCTAGCCAGAGCCACGGAGCAGTATGTAAAGGACATATGGGTGAGGAGATTTGACAGTTATATATGCCAGTAGCCCCCGAGACTTAAAATAGTTACGAGAACTGATTTAAGGATCACTTGTTATGCAGGATCTTACGGAAAATAATACCCGACTGTCTCAGGAGCTTGAAGAGTGCAAGGCCCAGCTTGAGGCCGCACTAGCCGCCACAAGGGGAGCCACAAAGACCCTCTCCGGTAATATATACTTCAAAAGATAAGTAGTTTGTGAAGTGCGGCGTGTGTATAAGTCTGACAATAATATTGCAGATGGCGCCGGACTAGATCCGGACAAGCAACATCTCCTGCGCCGGTTAAAGGCCGGTGAGAATGTGCTTACAAGGGTGAGGCAAGAGAAAAATAATCTCCAAGATGCCAACACCCAGCTGGGTGAGGAACTAAAGGACGTTCTAGCCCAGCTGTCTGACTCCGTTAAGGAGAATCGGCGGCTTCGTTGCAGCATTTATAGTAAGTGCTTGAGCAAGCTTTTTGAAAAGAAGAGTTCGATGAGGAAGTCGACTAACAGAAATATGTCTGTAGGTATGATCACAGGTCGTCCTGCAGAGGAAATGCCCGGTTCAACGGGTGACCTACTTCCCGAGCTGTTGCAACTGCACGAACGAGTTCGGCAGGTGATGTGAGGCGTCGCCCAGGCCTTGTGGCCATCCATCTCCCTACCCGAAGGCCTTGGAGAGATTGTAGAGAGGCTTTAGGGAGCACGGCGGTGTTTCCGGCTGTGGAAGATATCGGCCTGCCGTCAAGGCGCCAGGGAGGCCTGGGCCATGGTGAAGACGCGGTACACAAGGCTGACCCAAACCACGTGGCCGAGGTCGGACCTGTGGGGCCCGACGGGAAGGAGATCCCTGTGAGCTTAGTGTACGGCCAAGTAGAGTTGGCCGCAAAGTATTCCCAGCGGGACTGTAAACTAGACAGCCTATTAGATGGTATTGAAGAGGAATACAATCAGTCAATTTGACTATGTAATTGAAAATGACATCTAAAATGCCTTCTAGCCGGATTGTAGATCGTTTGTCGTAGCGGACCCTTTCGCTTCAACCTCGGGACCCGATAGTCTGAAGTGTGTCTGAATACTCTCGCGGTTATGTAAGAACCGGGGCATGCGTGGAGACCAGTCGCAGGGGTCATTAGTGCTCTATCAGACAAGTGCCCAACTAGTTATGTTATATTACATGGTTAGTAAGAAACATCTTCCAGGGAGAATAGTTCCGTTAGGGGTTCCTTTCCCTGGGAGGCATGCCCTAAAGTGCATGTCCGGACTGCAAAAAAAGCAGAAAAACATCTGGGGGCAGATAAATGAATAAGTAAGAAATCATCTTTTAGTTCACCGACCAAATATTCCCTTAAGAATGCTAGCTTTCGGCTTCACCCAGTCTGAGGTACACGTCTGGCTGACCCAGCGGTAACAATCGCAGAGGTGCTCCCTTTACCACCTAGCCGAACAATCGGGAACGTAGGGGTAAGCACAGGAGCCAGGCAACCCAGCTTGGCCAAAACTTAAGTCATATTGATGCATATAATGGTGAATAAAAGGTACATGCGGAAGTGTGACACATGTGTTGAGCATAAAGCCCGTATAAATAAGCTTCTGTTAAAGAAGCCCCCAGGTATACTGAGCGCGGATAACGCGTCAAGTTTGTGCGAACAGTGTGCAAACGAGCCTCCAACGGCTTCAGAAAAAAGGAGGGAGAAGGAGAGAAATAAAAGACAGTTAAAGTATAAAATATAGAGGGAGGAAGGAGACGACCCTAGAGTCCGGCGTTAGGCGTAGAATCTTCGGAGACGGGCCGCATTCCATGGGTTCGGCTCCAGTCGGTTATTCGATGCGTTCCGCAGACGGTACGCTCCGCCGGTCAGGACTTGGTCGATCATGAAGGGATCCTCCCATTTGGGCTTGAGTTTGTCCTTTTTCTTGTCCGGCAGGCGTAGAACTAATTCGCCAACATTGTAAGCTTTGGCACGTACTTCTCTGCTTTGGTATCTTCGAGCCTGCTGTTGATAGAATGCGGAACGGGCTTTTGCCACGTCGCGCTCCTCCTCCAAGGTGTCCAAACTGTCCTGCCGATCGAGCTCGGCTTCTCTTTCTTCGTACATGCGCACATGAGGTGAGTCATGAATTATGTCACAGGGCAAAACTGCCTCTGCGCCGTACACCATAAAAAATGGTGTGAATCCGGTAGTGCGATTCGGCGTGGTCCGCAGCCCCCAGAGTACGGAGTCGAGCTCCTCTACCCAGTGCGTATTAGATTCCTTGAGGGACCGCACTAGTCTGGGTTTAATGCCGCTCATGATTAGACCATTTGCTCGCTCGACTTGACCGTTAGTTTGAGGGTGATAGACTAAAGCGTAGTCGAGCTTGATGCCCATGTTTTTGCACCAGAGTTTAACCTCGTCGGCCGTGAAGTTCATGCCATTATCAGTGATGATGCTATGGGGGACGCCGTAACGGTGTACTACCCCTGATATGAAGTCTATTACCGGTCCGGATTCGACCGTCTTAACAGGCTTTGCCTCTATCCATTTGGTGAATTTATCCACCATGACCAATAGGTATTTTTGCTTGTGAGTTCCTCCTTTAAGGGGTCCAACCATATCAAGCCCCCAGACCACGAACGGCCAGGTTATGGGTATAGTTTTGAGGGCGGTAGGTGGCATGTGGCTTTGATTAGAAAAGAGTTGGCATCCGACGCATCGTTGGACCAAGTCCTAAGCATCTGCCCGGGCCGTCGGCCAATAAAATCCTATACGGAAGGCCTTGCCTACAAGGGCCCAGGCTGCGGCATGGTGCCCGCCGGGTCCGGCATGAATTTCAGCCAGAAGATTCCGCCCTTCCTCCTCGGAGATACACCTTTGAAGGACTCCGGTTGTGCTTTTCTTATAAAGCTCTTCCTCATGGACCTTATAGGCTTTAGATCGCCGCACTATGCAGCGAGCCTCGTTTTGGTCCTCGGGAAGTCACTGCCTAGTTAGGTAGGCTAGGAATGGTTCTGTCCACGGGGCAATGATTGCCATTATTGTGTGGGCTGATGGTGTTATTTCATTGGCAGAGCCACCAACTATGTCAGAATGTTTGGTGTGGGGTAGTGTGGTTGGGTCCGGGATGTTATTTCCGGACTCTCCCTCCCATAATACGGATGACTTGAAAAGCCTCTCTAGGAAGATGTTGGGAGGGATGGCATCGCGCTTTGCGCCAATGCGTGCCAACACGTCTGCTGCCTGGTTGTTCTCCCGGGCTATATGGTGAAATTCGAGCCCCTCAAACCAAGCTGACATTTTTAGGACGGCATTGCGATAAGCTGTCATTTTCGGATCCTTGGCATCAAAGTCTCCATTTATTTGGGATATCGCGAGGTTTGAATCCCCGCGGACCTCTAGGCGCTAAATGCCCATGGAGACTGCCATCCGGAGACCATGTAGAAGGGCCTCGTATTCAGCTGCATTGTTGGAGTCCGTGTACATTATCTGAAGTACGTATTGGACTGTATCTCCAGTTGGGGACGTTAGAACGACGCCGGCCCCCAGGCCAGCCAACATTTTGGAGCCGTCGAAGTGCATGATCCAGTTGGAATATGCGCCGTGCTCTTTAGGGAGTTCAGCTTCAGTCCATTCGGCGATGAAGTCGGCCAAAACCTGCGACTTAATGGCTCGCCGTGGCTTGTAAGTTATGTCAAACGGGAGGAGCTCGATGGCCCATTTGGCAATCCGGCCCGTTGCATCGCGGTTGTTTTTTATGTCATTAAGAGGTACTTCGGAGGCTACTGTTATCGAACACTCTTGCAAGTAGTGTCGCAGCTTCCGGGATGCCATGAACACCACGTATGCTATCTTTTGATAATGCGGGTACCGTGACTTGCATGGAGTTAGGACAGTGGACACGTAGTAAACTGGTTTTTGGAGGGGGAACTTGTGTCCGTCCGTTTCTCATTCGACAACGAGCACCGCGCTTACAACTTGATGGGTTGCCGCGATGTATAATAGCATTGGTTCGCCCGTGTTGGGAGCGGCCAGGACCGGATTTCTTGCCAATATGGCTTTGATTTCTCCGAGTCCGGCCGTGGCGGCATCCGTCCACTCGAAGTGTTCGGTGTGCCGCAGGAGGCGATAAAGGGGTAATGCCTTTTCTCCTAAGCGGGAGATAAAGCGGCTTAGAGCCGCCATGCATCCAGTCAAATTTTGTATTTGTTTGAGGTCTTTTGGGATATCCAATTGTGACAAAGCTCGGATCTTGGCTGGGTTTGCTTCAATTCCTCTACCGGATACGATGAAGCCCAAGAGCTTTCCGCCTGGTATGCCGAAAACGCATTTTTCCGGGTTGAGCTTAATGTCATATGCTCGGAGATTGTCAAATGTGAGCCTCAAGTCATCTACTAGAGTTTCGACATGCTTGGATTTGACAACCACATCGTCTACGTATGCCTCCACTATTTTGCTGATTTGGTTTGCCAGACATGTCTGAATCATGCGCTGATATGTTGCGCCGGTGTTTTTGAGCCCGAAGGGCATTGTGTTGAAGCAGAATGGGCCGTATGGAGTGATGAATGCCGTTGCGGCTTGGTCTGGCTCTGCCATCTTAATTTGGTGGTAGCCGGAGTATGCATCGAGGAAGCACAATGAATCGTGTCCTGCGGTAGCGTCGATAATTTGACCGATGCGGGGAAGGGGGAAGGGATCCTTTGGGCAAGCCTTGTTAAGGTCCTTGAAATCGACACACACGCGCCAAGATTTGTCCTTCTTTGGTACCATTACCAGGTTTGCTAGCCAATCCGGATGTTTTATATCTTTAATGAATCCGGCCTCCAATAGTTTGGCTAGTTCCTCTCCCATGGCATGTCTCTTGGGTTCGGAGAAGCACCGAAGAGCTTGTTTGACTGGCTTGAATCCTTTTAGGATATTTAGGATGTGCTCGGCCAGCCGACCTGGGATTCCTGGCATGTCTGAAGGGTGCCAGGCAAAGATGTCCCAATTTTCACGTATGAATTCTCGTAGTGCGGCGTCTACATCAGGGTTTAATTGTGCCCCGATGGAGGCCATTTTTGTAGGGTCCGTTGGATGGACTTGGGATTTGACTATTTCGTCCGCCGGTTTAAAAGAGGTGGAGTTGGATCTCTTATCGAGTATCACATCATCCATGTTCACCGTGGAGCGCAGCGCAGTGAGTTCCTCGGCCGCTAGGGCTTCAGATAGTGCCTCAAGGGCAAGTGCGGCTGTTTTATTTTCGGCGCGGAGTGCTATGTCCGGGTCACTAGCAAGAGTGATCATTCCATTGGGTCCGGGCATTTTGAGCTTCATGTACCCGTAAACGGGTATAGCTTGAAAAATTGTGAATGCCTCTCGCCCTAATAGAGTGTGGTATCCGCTGCTGAACGGGGCCACTTGGAATGTGACCTCCTCGAACTTGTAATTATCCGGTATGCCGAACACCACATCCAGTATTTTTCCTATACAGCATGCTTCCCGACTAGGGATTATTCCTCTAAAGGTTATGCTGCTTCGCTCAATGCGGCTCCAGTCTATTTCCATTTTTCGAAGGGTTTCCTCGTAAATGAGGTTTAATCCGCTGCCGCCATCCATGAGTACCTTGGTAAGGTGAAAGCCGTCCACTATTGGACTGAGGACCAATGCGGTTGGTGCTCGGGCTGTTCGGAATTTAGGTTCGTCACTGGCGTTAAAGGTAATAGCCGTGTCACTCCATGGATTTATTGTTGCTACCTGGTGGACTTCGGCGAGGCTGCGGAGTGTTCGTTTCCGCATATTATTTGATGCGAAAGTTTCGAAGACTGTTAATACCGTACTGGTATTGTTGGGCTGGTGCTCTGGAGCTAGAAGCTCTTCGCCACTTTTGGCCACCTGTCGTACTATCCAACATGCTCTAAGGCTATGAGTTGGCGTGGCGCCCTCTGTACTATGAATTTTGCAGGGTCCATTGAGCCATCCCTCCAGTATGGTTCCATGCCCTTTAGAGGGTTTTTGCTTTTTGGTATTTAACCCACGTGCCTGGTAATGATGCACCCTTTTACTTTGGACCGGGGTTGTGTTCAAGGCCGGATTATCCCAAAATTTGATTTCGGTTTTCCAGGCGCTCTCCATCGCACAGTACTTTCGTACTATGGACGCCAAGTCAGCAAAGCGTGTAATTTCGCAACGACTTATGGCGTTGAGGATTCCTTCGTCCGTGCAATTAATGCAGAAGAATGAAATTGCGTCCTCTTCACGGCAGTCCTTTATCATGTTCATGACCAGGAGCAATCTGGCCCAGTAATGATGTACTGTTTCAGCGGGCTCTTGCCGGATTTGGGATAGATCGCTTATGTTTGGGTGGGCGGGTGGAGTTAAATTCCGAACTCCATCTGATCTAAGACTCAGGGGCCAAGAAGCTTCCGAACTTGGAAGCTTGGGTTCTTGGACGTTGTACGATGAATCTAGCCTGCTGCCTGACTTTAAGTTCAGGGCTTGAGTGGTGTTCTCCCCTCCGCGGGAATCCGGCATGGAGGGGTCAGGAATCCGGACATAGCTAGTCCTTAGGATAAAAGAAGGGTCGCCATATTGTTCCTCTACCATAGCAACGTGGTGGGTAGGCTGGGGAGAGTTAATCTCTCTCAGATCGGTTTTAGGCCCAATCTCGTCATAGTCTGTAGCGACTCCCAGGGCGGCGATGCGATCCAAGAGCTCGTTTAAGGAGGAGAGCTCCATCGAATCTAACTGCTCGGCGAGTTCCGAGTTGACGTGAAGATTGCTTTTGATGACCCAAGAAGTCATCGTCGGCGCGGCGGCCGAACATGCGGTCATAAGAAAACCACCTAGCCGGAGAGTTTGGCCGATGGCCAAAGCTCCTTTAGCAATGGTGCCGTCTTTAAAGACGGGATGAGGCATCCTTCCTGATGGCAACGGCATAGAGGAACTCTCATTGAAAGCACCAATGTCGGTGTCAAAACCGGCGGATCTCGGGTAGGGATTCCCGAACTGTGCGTCTAGGCGGATGGTAACAGGAGACAAGGGACACGATGTTTTTACCCAGGTTCGGGCCCTCTCGATGGAGGTAAAACCCTACTCCTGCTTGATTGATATTGATGATATGGGTAGTACAAGAGTGGATCTACCACGAGATCAAAGAGGCTAAACCCTAGAAGCTAGCCTATGATATGATTGTTGTTCGTCCTACGGACTAAAACCCTCTGGTTTATATAGACACCGGAGAGGGTTAGGGTTACACAGAGTCGGTTACAATGGTATGAGATCTACATATTCGTATCGCCAAGCTTTCCTTCCACACCAAGGAAAGTCCCATCCGGACACGGGACGAAGTCTTCAATCTGGTATCTTCATAGTCCAGGAGTCCGGCCAACGGTGATAGTTCGGCTATCCGGACACCCCCTAATCCAGGACTCCCTCAAATCTAGAGGGGGGCGGCGGCCAAGGGGGGAAGCTTGCCCCCCAAGCCAAGGGGGGCGCCCCCTTTAAGGTTCCCCCAACCCTAGGCACATGGGCCCTAGGGGGGTGGCGCCCAGCCCACTAAGTGGCTGGTTCCCCTCCACATTCAGCCCATAGGGCCCTTCGGGGCAGGTGGATGATACGTCTATAACGTATCTATAATTTTTAATTGTTCCATGCTATTATATTACCCCTTTTGGATGTTTATGGGCTTTATTTTACACATTTATATCATTTTTGGGACTAACCTACTAACCGGAGGCCCAGCCCGTATTGCTGGTTTTTGCCTATTTCAGTATTTTGAAGAAAATGAATATCAAACGGAGTACAAATGGAATGAAACCTTCGGGGGCGTGATTTTTGGAACGAACGTGATCCAGAGGACTTGTAGTGCAAGCCAAGAAGCAGCCGAGGTGGCCACGAGGGTGGAGGGCGCGCCCACCCCTGCAGGGCGCGCCCCCTGTCTCGTGGACCCCTCGGGCGTCCACTGACCTACTTCTTTCTCCTATATATACCCACGTACCTCGAAAACTTCCAGGGAGCCAACGAAAAATAATTTCCACCGCCGTAACCTTCTGTATCCGCGAGATCCCATCTTGGAGCCTTCGTCGGCGCTCCGCCGGAGGGAGGACCAACCATGTAGGGCTTCTACATCAACACCATAGCCCCTTCGATGAGTTGTGAGTAGTTTACCACAGACCTTCAGGTCCATAGTTATTAGCTAGATGGCTTCTTCTCTCTTTTTGGATCTCAATACCATGTTCTCCCCCTCTCTTGTGGAGATCTATTTGATGTAACTCTTCTTGCGGTGTGTTTGTCGAGATCCGATGAATTGTGGGTTTATGATCAAGTTTATCTATGAGAAATATTTGAATCTCCTCTAAATTCTTTTATGTATGATTGAGTTATCTTTGCAAGTCTCTTTGAATTATCAGTTTGGTTTGGCCTACTAGATTGATCTTTCTTGCCATGGGAGAAGTGCTTAGCCTTGGGTTCAATCTTGCGGTGTCCTTTCCCAGTGACAGCAGGGGCAGCAAGGCACATATTGTATTGTTGCCATCGAGGATAAAAAGATGGGGTTTATATCATATTGCATGAGTTTATCCCTCTACATCATGTCATCTTTCTTAATGTGTTACTCTATTCTTATGAACTTAATACTCTAGATGCATGCTGGATAGCGGTTGATGTGTGGAGTAATAGTAGTAGATGCAGGCAGGAGTTGGTCTACTTGTCACGGACGTGATGCCTATATATATGATCATGCCTAGATAATCTCATAATTATTCACTTTTCTATCAATTGCTCGACAGTAATTTGTGCACCCACCGTAATACTTATGCTATCTTGAGAGAAGTCACTAGTGAAACCTATGTCCCCCAGGTCTATCTTTTATCATATAAGCTTTCAATCTACTTTTATTTGCATCTTTACTTTTCCAATCTATATTATAAAATACCAAAAAAATATTTATCTTATCATACTATCTCTATCAGGTCTCACTTTCGCAAGTGGCCATGAAGGGATTGACATCCCCTTTATTGCGTTGGTTGCGAGTTCTTTGTTTGTTTGTGTAGGTGCGTGGGACTTTTGAGGAGCCTCCTACTGGATTGATACCTTGGTTCTCAAAAATTGAGGGAAATACTTATGCTACTATTGCTGCATCACCCTTTCCTCTTTAAGGAAAACCAACGCAAGCTCAAGACATAGCAAGAAGGATTTCTGGCGCCGTTGCCGGGGAGGTCTTCGCTCAAGTCAAGACTTACAAAGTACCCATCACAAACTCATCTCCCTCGCATTTACATTATTTGCCATTTGCCTCTCGTTTTCCTCTCCCCAACTTCACCCTTGCCGTTTTATTCGCCCTCTCTTTCCCAATCTTCTCCTCTCTTTTCGCTTGCCTTTTTCTGTTTCCTTGTGTGTTGGATTACTTGTTGCCATGGCGCAAGATAATACCAAATTGTGTGATTTCTCCAATACCAATAATAATGATTTCCTTAGTACTCCGATTGCTCCTCTTAATGATGTTGAGTCTTGTGAAATCAATACTGCTTTGCTGAATCTTGTTATGAAAGATCAATTCGCCGGCCTTCCTAGTGAAGATGCCGCTACTCATCTAAACAACTTTGTTGATTTGTGTGATATGCAAAAGAAGAAAGATACGGATAATGATATTGTTAAATTGAAGTTATTTCCGTTTTAACTTAGAGATCATGCTAAAGTTTGGTTTTCGTCTTTGCCTAAAAATAGTATTGATTCTTGGAACAAGTGCAAAGATGCTTTTATCTCTAAGTATTTTCCTCCCGCTAAGATCATCACTCTTAGGAACGATATTATGAATTTTAAACAACTTGATCATGAGCATGTTTCCCAATCTTGGGAAAGAATGAAATAGATGATTTGCAATTGCCCTACTCATGGTTTGAATTTATGGATGATCATACAAAAATTTTATGCCGGTTTGAACTTTGCTTCTAGAAATCTTTTAGATTCGGCCACGGGAGGCACGTTTATGGAAATCACGTTAGGAGATGCTACAAAACTTCTTGATAATATTATGGCTAATTATTCTCAATGGCACACCAAAAGATCTTCTAGTAAAAAAGTGCATGCTATAGAAGAAATTAATGTTTTGAGTGGAAAGATGGATGAACTTATGAAATTGTTTGCTACTAAGAATGCTCCTCTTGATCCCAAAGATATGCCTTTGTCTACTTTGATTGAGAATAATAATGAATCTATGGATGTGAATTTTGTCGGTAGGAATAGTTTTGGAAACAATGCTTATAGAGGAAACTTTAATCCTAGACCGTTCCCTAGTAATTCCTCTAATAATTATGGAAATTCCTACATTAATTCTTATGGTAATTTTAATAAGATGCCCTCTAATTTTAATAATAGTGTGAAAGAATTTATGAGCTCTCAAAAGAATTTTAATGCTTTGCTTGAAGAAAAATTGCTCAAAGTTGATGATTTGGCTAGGAACGTTGATAGACTTTCGCTTGATGTTGATTCTCTTAAACTTAGATATACTCCTCCTAAGCATGATATCAATGAGTCTCTCAAAGCCATGAGAATTTCCATTGATGAGTGCAAGGAAAGAACCGCTAGATTGCGTGCTAAGAAAGATTGCTTTGTAAAGGCGTGTTCTTCTAGTTTCCGTGAAAATAATGATGAAGATCTTAAAGTTATTGATGTGTCTCCTATTAGATCTTTGTTTTGCAATATGAATCTTAATAAAAATGGGACTGGAGATGAGTCAACTTTAGTTAGAAGGCGTCCCAATAATTCAGAGTTTTTAGATCTTGATGCTAAATTTGGTAAAAGTGGGATTGGAGAGGTCATGACTTTAAATAGCATTGAACCCACTATCTCGAATTTCAAGGAATTTGATTATGATAATTGTTCTTTGGAAGGTTGTATTTCCTTGTTGCAATCCGTTGTTAATTCTCCTCATGCTTATAGTCAAAATAAAGCTTTTACCAAACATATTGTTGATGCCTTGATGCAATCTTTTGATGAAAAACTTAATTTGGAAGTTTTCTATACCTAGAAAACTTAATGATGAGTGGGAACCTACTATAAAGATTAAAATTAAATATCATGAGTTTTTTGCTTTGTGTGATTTGAGTGCTAGTGTTTCCACAATTCCGAAAACTTTATGCGATATTCTAGGTTTCCATGATCTTGGTGATTGCTCTTTAAATTTGCACCTTGCGGATTCCACCATTAAAAAGCCAATGGGAAGGATCAATGATGTTCTCATTGTTGCAAATAGAAATTTGGTGCCCGTAGATTTTATCGTTCTTGATATAGATTGCAATCTTTCTTGCCCTATTATTCTTGGTAGACCTTTCCTTAGAAGGATTGGTGCGATTATTGATATGAAGGAAGGGAATATTAGATTCCAATTTCCATTAAGGAAAGGCATGGAGCACTTTCCAAGAAAGAAAGTCAAATTACCTTATTAATCTATCATGCGAGCTACTTATGAATTGAGTGCCAAAGATGGCACTACTTAGATCTATCTTCGCTTTTATGCCTAGCTAGGGGCGTTAAACGATAGCGCTAGTTGGGAGACAACCCAATTTTATTTGTGTTTTTTGTTTTTGTTTCTGTTTAGTAATAAATTTTTCATCTACCTTATGTTTAGATGTGTTTTTTTGTTTTAATTAGTGTTTGTGCCAAGTAGAACCTATAGGATAACCTACGGTGATAGTTAATTTGATTCTGCTGAAAAACAGAAACTTTGCACGCACGAAATTACTTTTGTTAAATCACAGGAACGTGCTTTTGTGTTGATTCTTTTTGATGCTGATCAATAGACACATTTTCCAGGACTTCCTATTTTCGTAGGATTTTTAGAGTTGCAGAAGTTTGCGTTACTTACAGATTGCTACATATTGTTCTGTTTTTGACAGATTCTATTTTTCGTGTGTTGTTTGCTTATTTTGATGCATCTATGGCTAGTATTAAGTGGTATGGACCATATAGAACTTCAAATACAGTAGTTTTAACACCAATATAAATAAAGAATGAGTTCATTATAGTACCTTATGTGGTGGTTTTGTTTTCTTTCACTAACGGAGCTTATGAGATTTCATGTTGAGTTTTGTGTTGTGAAGTTTTCAAGTTTTGGGTAAAGATTTGATGGACTATGGAATAAGGAGTGGCAAGAGCCTAAACTTGGGGATGCCCATGGCACCCCAATATATTCAAGAGTAGCCAAAAGCCTAAGCTTGGGGATGCCCCGGGAAGGCATCCCCTCTTTCGTCTTCGTTCATTGGTAACTTTACTTGGAGCTATATTTTTATTCGCCACATGATATGTGTTTTGCTTGGAGCGTCGTGTATGATATTAGTCTTTGCTTTTTAGTTTTCCACAATCATCCTTGCTGTACACATCTTTTGGGAGAAGCCCACTTGATTGAAATTTATTAGAATACTCTATGTGCTTCACTTATATCTTTTGAGCTAGATAGTTCTTGCTCTAGTGCTTCACTTATATCTTTTAGAGCACGGCGGTGGCTTAATTTTGTAGAAATTGCTAGTCTATCATGCTTCACTTATATTATTTTGAGAGTATCTTAGAACAGCATGGTATTTGCTATGGTTATAAAATTGATCCTAGAATGGTAGGCATCCAAGTTGGGTATAATAAAAACTACCATAGGAAGTGAATTGGATGCTATGATCAATTTGATACTTGATAGTTGTTTTGAGATATGGAGGTAGTGATATTAAAGTCATGCTAGTTGGGTGATTATGAATTTAAAGAATGCTTGTGTTGAAGTTAGCAAGTCCTCGTAGCATGCATGTATGGTTAAAGTTGTGTAACAAATTTGAAACATGAAGTGTACGTGGATTGTGCATCCTTATGAGTGGCAGTCGGGGACGAGCGATGGTCTTTTCCTACCAATCTATCCCTCTAGGAGCATGCGCGTAGTGCTTGGTTTTTGATGACTTCTAAATTTTTGCAATAAGTATATGAGTTCTTTTGACTAATGTTGAGTCCATGGATTATACGCACTTTTACCTTTCCATCATTGCTAGACTCTTCGATACCGTCCATTGGCCTTTCTCACCTTGAGAGTTGGTGCAAACTTCGCCGGTGCATCCAAACCCCGTGATACGATACGCTCTATCACACATAAACCTCCTTATATCTTCCTCAAAACAGCCACCATACCTACCTATTATGGCATTTTCATAGCCATTCCGAGATATATTGCCATGCAACTTTCCACCGTTCCGTTTATCATCATGACACGCATTAATTTTGTCATATTGCCATTGCATGATCATGTAGTTGACATCGTATTTGTGGCAAAGCCACCATGCATAATTTTTCATACATGTCACTCTTGATTCATTGCACCATCCCGGTACACCGCCGGAGGCATTCATATAGAGTCATATCTTGTTCTAATTTTGAGTTGTAATCCATATGTTGTAAATCAATAAAAGTGTGATGATCATCATTATTAGAGCATTGTCCCAAAAAAAGAAAGGTCAAAATAAAAAAAGCTAAAGAAAAAAAAGAAAAAAAGGGAAAATAAAAAGGGGGCAATGTTACTATCTCTTTTTCCACACTTGTGCTTCAAAGTAGCACCATGTCCTTCATATAGCGAGTCTCATATATTGTGCTTCAAAGTAGCACCATGTTTTTCATATAGTGAGTCTCATATGTTGTCACTTTCATATACTAGTGGGAATTTTTCATTATAGAACTTGGCTTGTATATTCCTATGATGGACTTCCTCAAAATGCCCTAGGTCTTCATGAGCAAGCAAGTTGGATGCCCACCCACTAGTTTTCTTTTGTTGAGCTTTCATTCATTTATAGCTCTAGTGCATCCGTTGCATGGCAATCCCTACTCCTCATGTTGACATCAATTGATGGGCATCTCCATAGCCCGTTGATTATCCTCGTCAATGTGATACTTTCTCTCTTTTTTGTCTTCTCCACACAATCCCCATCATCATATTCTATTCCACCCATAGTGTTATACCCATGGCTCACTCTCATGTATTGCGTGAAGGTTGAAAAAGTTTGAGATAATTTAAGTACGAAACAATTGCTTGGCTTGTCATCGGGGGTGTAGATTTGGGAACATTTTTGTGTGATGAAAATGAAGCATAGCCTAACTATATGATTTTGTAGGGATGAACTTTCTTTAGCCATGTTATTTTGAGAAGACATGATTACTTTTATTAGTATGCTTGAAGTATTACTATTTCTTTTGTCAATATGAACTTTTATTTTGAATCATTTGGATCTGAACATTAATGCCACAATAAAGAAAATTACATTGAGAATTATGCTAGGTAGCATTCCACATAAAAAAATCTGTTTTTATCATTTACCTACTCGAGGACGAGCAGGAATTAAGCTTGGGGATGCTTGATACGTCTCCAACGTATCTATAATTTTTTATTGTTCCATGCTATTATATTACCCCTTTTGGATGTTTATGCGCTTTATTTTACACATTTATATCATTTTTGGGACTAACCTACTAACCGGAGGCCCAACCAGTATTGCTGTTTTTTTTTCTATTTCAGTATTTCGAAGAAAAGGGATATCAAACAGAGTCCAAACGGAATGAAACCTTGGGGAGCGTGATTTTTGAAACGAACGTGATCCAGAGGACTTGGAGTGCAAGCCAAGAAGCAGCCGAGGCAGCCACGAGGGTGGAGGGAGCGCCCACCCCTACAGGGCGCGCCCCCTGTCTCGTGGGCCCCTAGGGCGGCCACCGACCTACTTCTTCCTCCTATATATACCCACGTACCCCGAAAACATCTAGGGAGCCAACGAGAAACAATTTCCACCGTTGTAACCTTCTGTATCCGCAAGATCCCATCTTGGAGCCTTCGTCGGCACTCCGCCGGAGGGGGAATCGACCATGGAGGGCTTCTACATCAACACCATAGCCCCTCCGATGAGTTGTGAGTAGTTTACCACAGACCTTCGGGTCCATAGTTATTAGCTAGATGGCTTCTTCTCTCTTTTTGGATCTCATGTCACGCCAATATGCGACCCTATCCAAAAGGAACTCGAAGGTCCCACCAAGGATAGACCCGCATATTGAAACACTTTTGCAAGGTGGATATCATTACATCAACATTACATAATAGATGGGGATACATACATAAGGCATACAATGCCACACGAATACAACATCACAATACATTAGATCATCATCCGACTACGGATGGAACACAAACAGAAACTCAAACGACATCCACCCTGCTAGCCCAGGCTGCCGACCTAGAACCTATCCCCTTATCAAAGAAGAAGCAGAAGAAGAACTCAACGCAAGCAAGCATCGCTCTCGCGTCATGATCATCGCATAACCTGTACCTGCAACTGTTGTTGTAGTAATCTGTGAGCCACGAGGACTCAGCAATCCCATTACCATGG
Organism: Triticum aestivum; assembly: GCF_018294505.1. Lineage (NCBI taxonomy): Eukaryota > Viridiplantae > Streptophyta > Magnoliopsida > Poales > Poaceae > Triticum > Triticum aestivum. The sequence goes on along the minus strand of NC_057804.1, from coordinate 426,586,078 downwards.
GTATCAAGACTAGCAAAGCTTAAAGGAAAGTAAGGGGTAAAGTGGTGAGGCTGCAGCAGCGACTAAGCATATATGGTGGCTAACATACGCAAATAAGAGCGAGAAGAGAGCAAGCAGAACGGTCATCAACTAGTAATGATCAAGAAGTGATCCTGAACTCCTACTTACGTCAAACATAACCCAGAAACCGTGTTCACTTCCCGGACTCCGCCGAGAAGAGACCATCACGGCTACACACGCGGTTGATGCATTGTAATTCGGATCTGGTGTCAAGTTATCTACAACCGGACATTAATAAATTCCCTTCTGCCTATAACCGCAGGCACGGCTTTCGAAAGATTATACCCTGCAGGGGTGTCCCAACTTAGCCCATGACAAGCTCTCGCGATCAACGAAGGAATAGACCTTCTCCCAGGAAGACCCGATCAGACTCGGAATCCCGATTTACAAGACATTTCGACAATGGTAAAACAAGACCAGCAAAGCCGCCCGATGCGCCGACAATCCCGATAGGAGCTGCACATATCTCGTTCTCAGGGCAACACCGGATGAGCAATCTGTACAACTAAAACCAGACCTCAAGTTTCCCTGAGGGGGCGCTGCAAAGGGCTCTAGTTCGGACCAACACTTAGACAAGCACTGGCCCGGGGGGGCTATAATAAAGATGACCCTCGAGAGAGCGACTCCCAAGGGAAAAGTAGGTGGTGGTGAGGCAAATGGTAAAAGTCAATGTTGGGCCTTGCTGGAGGAGTTTTATTCAAAGCGAACTGTCAAGGAGGTCCCATAAATCACCCGACCGCGTAAGGAACGCAAAATCCGAGAACATAACACCGGTATGACGGAAACTAGGGCGGCAAGAGTGGAACAAAACACCAGGCATAAGGCCGAGCCTTCCACCCTTTACCAAATATATAGATGCATTAATAATATAAGAGATATTGTGATATCCCAACCAAAATCCTGTCCACCATGGAGCAATCTTCAACTTCACCTGCAACTAGCAACGCTATAAGAGGGCCGAGCAAAGCGGTAACATAGCCAAGCAACGGTTTGCTAGGAAGGGTGTCAAAGGTTAGAGGTTCATGGCAATTTGGGTGTCAAAGGTTAGCGGTCATCTTGCCTGAAATCCCGCAAGGAAGAAGAACGAGTCCATGAAGAAGATGAATGGACGTAGTCGAACGAATCCTCACAATCACAACGTTACCGGAACTAAGAAGCAACACCGAAAAGAAACAAACAACATGGTAAATGCACAAGCATAAACATGGCATGATGCGCAAACAAGTATGATGCATGTCCGGTTTAATGAGGCATGGCATGGCAAGCTGCAACACACAATACTACAAATTAAGTGGAGCTCAATATGCAACGAGTTGCATATTGACAAAACACCACATCAATTATTTAGTTCTCTCTCGGTTTTGTACCCAACAATATTAAATGTTGTTAAACATGGCAAGGGGGTGAAGCATAAGAAAACTACCTATCTAAGCAAGTTTAAATGAGGCCGGAACCACAAAACAACAATTCCGGAAAATCTCCATATGCATATTTTAGATTCGGTACTGTTCTGCCTATTACATGATTTTAGAGTTGTTAAACAGGAAAATAAAGTGGACCATGTTAAACTAGGCATTTTTCCACCCCATTTACATATAAAGTTTATTAAATTCGGAGCTACGGTTATTTAGTTATGAAATAAATCATTTTAACATGGCATTTATGCAAATTAACACAACCAGAATTTTAAACATTTTAAATATGGATGAAAATGACATATTATTAATATACACAACTTTCTGAGCATTTTACATATATAAAGTTTTTTAATCCGATGCATGGTTTAATAGTTATTAAATGCATGAAGTTAAAGGGGGTTTTCTGTAAATCTGTAATTCCCTGGATAAATAGCAAATTCGTAGAACGGAAAAAAAACCACATCGGGCCGGATCTAGCTGGCCCAAGAGTGCACAGGGGAAGGGCTGGGGGACTGCTCACCATGGGCCAAGCCCAGGTCGGTGCAGATGGCCGAAGCAGGCCGGAGGAGATGGGTCAGCAGGGGGCGCAGCCCACGTGCAGCCCACACGCGGTGGCAGTGCGTGTGCTCGCACGCACACGAGAGCACGCATGTCGGTGCGGCCATGGCGCAGGGCGGCGGCTGCGCTGGCCGGCGGGGAGGCTAGGAGGAGGCCAGGGTTGCGGGAACAGGCGGATCCGGTCGGCAGGCGCCGGATCCGGGCAACGGCGACGGTGGGCGGAGCTCCGGGAGGCGCAGCACTCCAGCGGCGGCTCCATGGGTGGTGGCGCTTCCTGGAAAGAGGGAGAGAGAGCGAGCCGGTGAGGGAGAGGGAAGGAGAGGGAAGGAGGAGAAGGGGAGGGCGGCGCTGGCCTGGCAGGGCGGCACGTGTGCTCCAG